>NC_084621.1:43169477-43191977 GCF_033978795.1 Nerophis ophidion | reverse complement strand
GCCCATCCAAAATGTACAAGCCAGAATAATAGAGTAAGAAATGCGACAAAAAACAAAAGTGTAAAAATGTCAAATCTGTCCTTGTGAATGTTGTAAGTAATGCATTTGTAGATCCAGTTCCCGCGGGAGAGAGCAACTGCATATCATGCACTGCAGAAGTCGGTCGGGGGCGAAAGACAAACTGGAAACTCCGAGTTTGTGAGCATCATTGGTCTGTGAGGAGAGCTGAGATAGGGGCAGGGTTTGTGGCATGGGGGGCCTCTCGGTCATGACACCCTGCCGGGGAATAAAAAGATTTGGGTGGGGTGGTCTCTGTACTGCATTGATGGCAACAGTGTGAAGAGGGTGTCTGCCAGACAAAGCCAGTGCAGAGAGTGGGGTGAGTGGTGGTGAGAAGAAGGGGGTTGGTTGATTGAGGATGATCTGACTGCCAGCGACCAAAGTTTGCTGCTGTAGTTCCTGTGCACTCCCTGGTTTGAGCTGCCAAGTGAGAAGAGAAGGATTGTTTTGAACACCCCAGACTGCAGTGCTTATCCCCTGGCCAAAGGGATGGATAGAAATGGGAAGTGGCTGTACGCCATTCTGATTGTGTAGATTTGTCCATGTTGCTGCAGTTACTGCTGCCTGCTTCCCAGGTAAGTTCATTTTTCCTGAAATCCCCAGTGGACCTTGAATGTCCCACAAGGGGCCAACTGCCCCTTGAGAAACAGGAGTCAATAGTGGCATGGGGCAGCTTTGGTCTATTTGAGCTGGAGTTGGTACACCTACTATGCATTCAGCTCTCTGTTTGTCCGCCTCACCATCTATCTGGGACTTAACAGTCTGGGAAATTGCTTGCGTGGATGACTCCTGTGTTGACACCGGAGCTGCGGACCATCTTAGAGACTGTAGCCCCTGACCAAAAAGAGGAGGTTGAACACTCCACAACACCGCACCATTCATGAAGGATGATGACCCAGCGTCTACTTGCAAACAATTAGAGGAACCAGGAAAAGAAGCTGTGGGCACAGATAGCACCTCTACTTGAGAGGGCCTGCATCTTTTCTGTGCAGAAAGTTCTGAATGTCTGTCAGACGGTGGGTTGGCAAACGCTTGCAAGTGCTGTGATGACTGATTGGGCATCAGCTCTTCACCATCCACCTTCCATTGAACACGTGTCTGGTGTAGGTCAGAAAGCGATCCCTCCTTTCGATTCCTCACTTGCAGTTCCTGATGAGAGGAGATCATGGAAGACTGTGACTTTGGTTCTGCCTCTCTATGCAAATCTTCATCAAGGAGCCCCCCTAACACTGTAGACATACCCCATGTCAGCCCTCCTCTCCTACCTCTACCTCCGATTTTTCCAGTTGTCGAGAGAGAATGGCGATTGTGAGAGGAGCTCTTTTGGTGCATTTGCAGGCTGCTCAACCAGGAAAAGGATTTGTTGCACTCACCACAGTGATGGGGCCGCTCCCCTGTGTGAGTGTTTATGTGATCGCGGAGCAGATACGCCAGGCTAAAGCTTTTCTCACAAATGTGGCATTTATGGGGCTTCTCGCCATTATGCGAGAGCATGTGGCGCTGCAGTTGCTGGTCACTGCTGTAGCCTTTGCTACAACTGGAACAGCGGAAGGGTTTTTCCTGATGTAGCTTCTGATGGGTTCTCATGTTGTGCAAGTAGTTGAACTCCTTCCCACAGTCGGGACATTTGTGCTGCTTTTTGCCCGAGTGGATAATGAGATGCTGCTGCAAGTAGCTACTGAACCGGAAGCTTTTGCCACACACTTTGCATTGGCAAGGCTTGTCCTTGAAATGTATGCGCATGTGCAACTCTAAGACCGAGCGATGGCGGAATGTTTTTTCACACTTAGAACATTTGTACGGTCTAATAGGGACGCTTTCATTTTTTAATTTTGCGTGGACATTTTCACTGATTAGAGGTCTTGGTTCTCTAAAGGAGACAGCAGCCACTTCGTCTGAATCCTGTGCTACATACTTGTGGCATTTCAAAATGTGTAATTGAAAACTCATTTCATCACGATGAGTAGATGGGCAGTGTGGACAGGTGTGCCCTTTGTCCCAGAACATTTTAACCTCTGCGGGCTGTGTGCTTCTCTCCAGTGTCTCATACTCCATCTCATGAATAAGCATGTGGGCTCTCAGGTTGGCCGGGGTGCTGCACGTCTGGGGACAAAGTGGACAGTTAAAAGTGCGTTTTGATTCTTCACTCTGGTGTGCATTTTCTTTCCTTTGCACCGGTGCAGACACAGGGGTCTGCTCAGTGGGCTGCTCATGAGAAGGAAGTGGGTTGGTTTGGCACAGTCTGTGCAGGCGACAGTGTGCCTTCATATTCTGAGCAAAGGCAAATTTTTGACCACATTCCGGACAGCTAAAGGCTTTCTCACCGGTGTGCAGATACTGATGCTGTTGAAAGAGACCGATGTACTTGAAAGTTTTACCGCAAATGTTGCACACGTGAGAGGGTTGCTTATTTGTGTGCTTGCGACGGTGGTCTTCCATGACAGATTGGTATTTAAAAACCATGCCGCACTCGGAGCATTCATAGGGTTTAAGGTATGTGTGACTTCGCAGATGCAGGTGCATCCTCATGTAGGTGTGGAAGCGTTTACCACACTCTTTACATTTAAAGCCTTCATCCAGCGAGTGGTTCAACATGTGCTTGGTGACAGAGACCTTATATTGGAACTCCTGACGGCACACTGTACAGCGGTAAGGCTTGTCATCTGAATAGATGCATTTGTGGGACCGCAGCTTTCGCACTGAAGAGAAAGTCTTCTCACATTCTGCACAATCAAAACCACTCTCCTCTTCATACTTTGGCTCCTCCCTCTGTTTATGTTCATGTCTGTGTTTCATAAGGCTCCTGCGGTCACTAAATGAAAGGCTGCATTCTTTGCAGGTGAGCAGCGTGAGTTCATCCTTGTGAGCATGATAGTGGCGGTGAAGGTAGAACATTTCACGCCGGGTGAAGCGCTTTCCACACTCCTTGCACTCCAAACGACTCTTTTTTGACTTGGATGTTAACTCAGCATCCTGGCCGTTGTCAGTCGGGTTGCGGTCTTCAACCACATCTAAATTTACATCTTCCACTTGGTTCTCAGACAGGTCTTTTCCTGAGTTGGATTGATCAACACAGGAATCTTCCTTCTCTTGAATTTCCTCTGCATCAGGACACGCTTCATCTGATTTTTCTGGTAGCACAGTCTGTGTCGTCTCTAAAACAATATTGACATAAACAGCAAATGTTTATATCCACTTGTTCAGAGGAAATACAATCACTTAACATGCAAATGCAACACTTGTTAATACTAGCATAGTATTTTTTATAAAAGATTAAGAAGACGGTAGCGCGAATAGATTCAGGATCTCCCTCTATCTAGATTTGTTTATATGTGTTAGTCTCATTGCAATCTTTTTCATGTAAGCCTTCCTTGTTGCTTGAATTGATGTAGTATCAAAATACAAACAAAATTAATTTCTCATGTAAAAACAAACTTATATCAATGTTTATTAATCATTTGGCTTCATGTATACAATCAACATGCCCCTTATTGTCCCTGATCCTTTCTAACACAGTGGACTATTCCATGTCACTTATGTGCATATGCAGACATGGAAAACACAATGTTTTCTCTCCCAAGGAAAATAAAGTGTCTAATAATTAATGTATTTCTTTGAATAAAACTTTGTTAAAAGATGTATGTCTACAAGTACTATTTGAGCCCATTCAACAATACCATCTATGCATGAATATTAGTGTTGCTGTCAATAAATGACCCATCTGTAGGTCCAAGGATAAATGAAAAGTGACATTTGCGAACAAATATTTTGAACAGCTTTTAAAAGGTAACAAGGTTAACTGATTTGCAGTTGCGCGCCGTTACTTTAGGAGCCATTTTTTATGCACATGCAGAGTTGGCAATTGTGCACACTGCCTTGGGACTGGTGACTGTACTAGAAAATCTAGTCAGAGTTAAAGAAAAAGTAGCAACATTTGGATTCACATTTCCGGTTCTTTGTTCTAATGTGGATATGTAAAGTAGTTTAAAGGCATGTCCCCAGAGCAATGTTTGCATTTCATTTTTGTTTTGGATTAAAAATACAAATGCGTCGCCACAGTGTCCTATCAATTGCCAAGATGTTCTGACGTCATGTCCGGTGGTGGTCAAGCTACCTGTTTTCAATGCGTACTCAGCGCCATTTAGACCTTCTCAAAGAAAAATTGCCTATGCTTGTGTTGTTTTCGGTTGTACGAATTGTTCAAAACGGGAAAAGGATAAGCGTTTCTTCAGAGGTCCTTAATGGGTAATTAAAAAGGGAGGAAGAGGGCAATATTTTACAAAACGACGAGAAAAGCAGCACACAATCCAGTCCAAGCAAGCAGTCGAAGAATGTACAAGTTTGCAGTGATGACTTTGTTGAAGGTTTGTGTGATGTGCTTTTAACATTTATTATTTCCCATTTAAGTATTATCTTGATATAATTTGTATTTTTTAAACACACATTTGCCACAAGGGTTTTGAAAAGCACCAACTCAGTGTCTAAATAAAACAAACCCAAATGTTAGCAAAACCTAAGAGTTACGCTTTTACCAAAGCCAACAATCATTAATGAAGCTTTCAGCACACACACGATATTGACCTCTGAAGTTTTGATAAAGAGGGGGGAAAAAATCGCTACCCGTAAACAGCACGTGCAACAACAACAAACATCAGTCGACGCAAAATTTAATCATGAATTGCAACCTTACCTGAGCAAAAACTACGCATATTTATCCGGGAGAGTCTTCATATCGATTCCCTTGACCCAGCCACACACAAAGAAGTTGTATACCTACATGCTATTCCCAGTTTTCAACCGTTTTGTCATGTAGAATGGCGCCTGGAGCACAATATATCAATATGTCTGAGAATGAGACAGATGTATTATCTTTGATATCACTCGAAAAATCCTTTGTTGACAAAGTATAGGGACCTATTCCTCTGCATAGTTCAATTTTTTGCTTGTATCAGGTTTTAGCAGGAAGATTTAAGCCTCTTTTGTACTCAGATAATTTGCGCGCTGCTTGCTGTACAACAGCCATCTTTGCTTCGTTGACCACTACTGGTTTTCACTTCGGGGAAGAGGTAAGGTGTCAGAATACAAGAAATAGTGAGACACAACATGGTGTAAACCTTTCCTGAGTGAGAATGATGTACTAGCTTGCTTCGTAATAAGTGGCACTGTAAGAAAATAAAGCCAAAGCAACCACCAAAACTATAGAAAAAGAATCCGTGCAAACGCGTAAAGTTCTGTTCTCCGGTAACAAGTCACAACAAATGGTAGAATGGGATAATGGTTCTACTTGTATAGCGCTTTTCAAAGCAACAAAAAGTGATGACCGCAGATGCGCACAAAAATAGTTGCTATTTTGTTTGGACAGACAAGGTGGAATTACTTCTGCAAGTCACACAAAACTGTGAAATATCAAGAGAATGTTGACTGAGAGTCCTGGAGATTGTTCATCCCCGGAAACGTGCCTAATTTTATAGCTTCCCTCGAATGCTTACAGTCACACCAGCGATAATTTGCCTCTTGGAATGGACAACTAAAGCAGAAATGCTCATCTGGTAGGTTTGGCGACTTGTTACGCTAAATCCGAGGTAGTTTAGCTAGCATGGTGATGTAACTAATGATGTGTTAAGTTATGAAGCATAATATTCATGTTGTGTGGTTAATATTTCCATACGTAATGTTTTTAATGAGGTAATGAAACGTTCTAAATCGTTTACTTAGACACATGACAGCCATGGAGGAGATAGAATGAAGAAAAAGTAGGGTGCATACAAAGGGGAAAATAAAGAAGAGAATGTTGGATTGTTTTTACATAGATTGAGTATGTAGTCTTTTATTAATACCGAATGTGCAGCCTTTTAAAAAGTGAATATTGTCCAATAATAGAAAGTAAGGAAATAGTTGTTTACCACACGCACACACACAAAATTAACCAACATATTCGTTCTCATTTCACACTATTAAAAGTATTAAACAACACGAGAAAATATAAACGCAACACCTTTTCTGTGTGCTGCTATTTTCCATGAGTTGAACTCCAAGATCTAAAACTTTTACTATATACACAAGGGACCTATTTCTCTCAAATATTGTTCACAAATCCTTCTAAATTTGTTTTAGTGAGCATATATCTTCTTTGCCAAGATAATTCATGCCACCTAGCAGGTGTGGCATATCAAGATGCTGACTAAACATGATTATTGCACAGATGTGCCTTAGGCAGCTCACAATAAAATGTCACTTTGAAATAGACGGGTAAGAAAAGCAGCCAGTACTGCATAGAGTTGATCAGGTTGTTGATTGTGGCCTGCGGAATGTTGGACAACTCCTCTTCTATGGCTGTGCGAAGTTGCTGGATATAGGCAAGAACTGGAACACGCTGTCGTGTAAGAATCTCAAACATGCTGGATGGGTGATTTGTCTGGTGAGTATGCTGGCCAAGCAAAAACCGGAATGTTTTCGATTCTAGGAATTCTGTAAAGATCCTTGCAACATGGGGCCGTGCATTGTCATGCTGCAACATGAGGTGATATTTTGGGGTGAATAGCACAACAATGGGCCTCAGGATCTCGTCACGGTATCTCTGTGCATTCAAACTATCGTCAATAAAACGCACTTGAGTTTGTTGTCCATGACATACGCCTGCCCATACGATCACTCCACCCCCATCATGGGCCACTTGATTCACAACAACGACATCAGCAAACTGATCTGCAATCTGCCTTGAATGGTGAAAAATCGGGATTACTCCATGAAGAGAACACCTCTCCAACGTGCCAGATGCTATCGAATGTGAGCATTTGCCCACCCAAGTCAATTAGGACGACACACTGCAGTCAAGTCGAGACCCTGATGAGGACGACGAGCATGCAGATGAGCTTCTCTGAGACGGTTTCTTACAGTTTGTGCAGAAATGTTTTAGTTATGCAAACCAATGTTTGCAGGAGCTGTCTAGGGGGCTGGTCTTAGACAATCATGGAGGTGCACCTACTGGATGAGGAGGTCCTGGGCTGGTGTGGTTACACATTGTCGGCAGTTGTGATGCCGGTTGGATGTAGTGCCATATTCTCTGAAACGCCTTTGGAAAGGCTTATGGTAAACAAATGAACATTTAATTCCCAGCAAACAGCTCTGATGGACATTCCTGCAGTCAGCACACCAACTACACAATCCCTCAAAACTTGCATTGTGCTGTGAGATAAAACTGCCCATTTCAGAGTGACTTTGTATTGTGGACAGCCTAAGGCACAACTGTACAATATTCATGCTGTTTAATCAGCATCTTGACATGTCACACTTGTGAGGTGGGACGGATTATTTTGGCAAAGAAGAAATGCTCACTAACACAGATTTAGACAGATTTGTGAAAAATATTTAAGAGGAATAGGTCTTTTGTGTATACGGTGAAAGTTTTGGATCTCTAAGTTCAACTCATGAAAAATGGGAGCAAAAAAAAGTGTTGCGCTTAATTTTTGTTCAGTGTAGTACAGTATATGACGGTAAAACACTGTTTTTAGCATTAGTGTACAGTAGTAAAAGAGACAGACAAGCACTCATTCTTCTGGTGGCCAAAGTTTAACATTGTTTTATTTAAAATGACTTGACGTGTGTGTTATTGTGTTTGTCTGTACTGCAAGTCTACTTGATCGATGAGGACAAGCTTTTGTTGACAGCTGTTGAGCGTGCCTTCTCTCTGTCAGGGCCGATGGAGGCGGTGAGGTGATCATTCTCGGGTACTCTGGCGGTTTATTTCGCCCCGTGGAAACGACAATGCCAGAGTTTTCTGACTTTCCCCACTGTGGAGCCATTTTTAAAAAAAACTTTTGTTTCAGACCACCAAAACACCTCTTGCGTAAGGATTAAAAGGCTAAGAACGGCATATATCTTCACCGTTTCCATCAAAAAACACTTCCGTGGGGACAGGCCATAAGCGTACATGACACACCTGGTAGGGTAGTACAATATTGTAGTTACATTTGTAGTATGTCCTAATTTTAGCTCTATGTGAGGTAGCTGTTACTCTTGGTTGTTTTAGTATTTTTTTCTGTATGTTTAAAATGCTCTTATGGTAAAAAATTGTTTTAGTGAGGTCACTATCAAAGCATGGGAATACGGCACCGCCTTATGAAATAAAAATTATGTAGTCAATATTTCCGAAAAATTCCTACCAATATTGTTGTATATGTTAATTATTCTGATCCACATCTTATCACTTCTACCAGGGTTAGTTTCCATGAATAAAAAAAACTAAACTATAATAACTAACCAGTCTATTGAAGGCTTGCTTTAAAGAGTCTCTAAATCAGTGTTTTTCAACCACTGTGCCGCAGCACACCAGTATGCCGTGAAATAGTCTGGTGTAAAATGGGAGATTATGTAATTTCACCTCGCTGGGTTAAAATTATTTTTGTGCAAACCAGTAGTTATGGGGCGGTATAACTCGGTTGGTAGAGCGGCCGTGCCAGCAACTTGAGGGTTGCAGGTTCGATCCCCGCTTCTGTCATCCTAGTCACTGCCGTTGTGTCCTTGGGCAAGACACTTTACCCACCTGCTCCCAGTGCCACCCACACTGGTTTAAATGTAAAAATCAGATATTGGGTTTCACTATGTAAAGCGCTTTGTGTCACTAGAGAAAAAGCGCTATATAAATATAATTCACTTCACTTCACTTATCTGCAAATAATGTGCCGTTGTTGAGTGTCTGTGCTGTCTAAAGCTCGACAGAGTAACCATGTAATACTTTTCCATATCAGTAGATGGCAGCAGGTAGCTTAATGCTCTGTAAATGTCGGGAACGACGACGATGGTTTGTTGTGATTCCAATATGCAGAAGATAGCCAAAGGCAGTGTGAAGGTACAGCAAAAATAAACCAAAGGCGAGTGCCGCTAAGAAAAGACATTGACGCTTAGGGAAGGCTATGCAAAACAAAACTAAAAACTGAACTGGCTGCAAAGTAAACAAATACAGAATGCTGAACAACAGCAAAGACTTACAGCGTGTGGATCAGAGACGGCGTCCACAAAATAAATCCGATCATGACATGACAATCAACAACGTCCCCACAAAGAATTATAGCGTCCGCACAACTTAAATATTCTTCATTGCTAAAACAAAGCAGGTGCGGGAAATAGCGCTGAAGGAAGATATGAAACTGCTACAGGAAAATACCGACAAAACAGGAAAAACCACTAAAATAGGAGCACGAGACAAAAACTAACACCAAAAAAATTCAAAATACGCCACAGCACGATGTGACAGGTCGTGAAAGTACACCTAATTTCAGACAAAAGCTATTGTGATGCATGCTTGGTTATGGTTTTGAATTAATATCCAACAATTGCGAGAACGACTTTTTACTGTCAATATCGACTGCTGAGTTTATTTTTTAAATGTTTTCTGCTGGTGGTGTGCATCCACATTTCTTCCCCCAAAAAATAGTGCCATAATTTCACACAGCTTTTTCGAAGCTGTTTTTCATCCTTTTTGAGCGAATTCGCTCAAAAAAACGTCGAAAAACACTGTTCTAAATGATAGAACGGATTGTCTGGAATTTAAAACTACAGTATTGTCTAAAGCTTAAAGCTGGAGTAGTTTTAAAAGGGGGAAACAAAAAAAATCACCGAGCGTTTTTGGGAAGCTGACATTTCCATGAAGGGTCAATCTGTGAGGGAATTAAACCCAGCGTCTCAAATATGGGTTAATCTGGAATCATTTTAGCAGGAGACTAGAAATAGAAAGTAATGGTTTATTTTCTAGTTCGGGGGCTAAAGCTTACAGTAAAACACAGTATTATGAGTATTAGCGTCAGCGTACCATACTTGTTTTCCTCATTTTGGGAAGCAGACTCTTCGCCGTAGTCGTCTTCTGCCTCGGAAAAGTTGAACGCCCACCGCTCGCCTTCAGGCGACTCGACCATTTTTGGCTCCGACACTCCGTCCTCCAGTGACAAACATGATGTCTGGTCGCCTTTAGCCTCACAATCAAAAACCTCGGAATGACTCGAAAATGAAGCACTGCCGTTGCCAACATTGGCAACGTTCTCCATATATTGGCTCACCCCGGCTTTGTCTAAAGTGCTTTCTTCCGTCTGGTAAAAGCAATGTTTTGACTCGACTGCATCTGTCATGCTCCCTAATGTGTGAACATCCTCCGCTGGAGAGTACCGTCTTTTGGGAGGCTCTGGTATAGACCTGGCGGCCATGTTTCCCCTACGCCTTCTTCTTCTTCTTCTTCTATCTGCTGGCGGCTGCCACTACCGCCACCCTTTGAAGTGGAGTTTGGCTCGAGAAGCTGACACATTCTAACTGATTTTATTTAAAATCAATCGTCTTATACCTTGAATGTATGCGTTTAAGTACAATTGACTCCTCTGTAGCCATTAATTTTTATTTACGCCCATTATGTTTTCTACAACGAATTGATACGGGTGTATATTTTCTAAATGGTTACAAAAATCACATAGTTCCTTATTACGTTGTTGTACAACTTTAGGTAAACGATTAAGATATGTACGCCCAAACCTCATTCTATGACATATTTCCTTACCCATCACTAATAAAGGTCAACAATTAAATCTCCACCAAACTTCTACCATTTTCATCCCACCCTGTGGTCATTTGCATTAAAAATCACATCAAACAATATTCCTTCTTTAGTGAACTAGTTATTTAAAAAAATATTTGTAACTGTTTGCATTGTACGTTTATTTACTCATGTAGTTCTTTTTAAATGTTCAATTGGTTATACATGTTGTATGCACAATACCAATGTGAGCAATTTTGTATAATGCACAATCTTTTTGCAAATTGCTTCCAGCTATATATTTGAATAATGTGTGGTGCACATTTTGCAAATCAATGGGCGCAAATACATGTTTTTGGTGTCAAAATAATTTATTAAATACTTATGTAAATCTATTCAATTGTAGTCGGGACAATATAACTGAGTATTGCCCTCAAATCTGTCCAACCCTAACCCTAACTACTATACAGTGTACATCCATGACTAAACTACTACCACAACTTGGTTTACTATTTATAAAATATAATAATGTAGGGTTAATGACTAAAACCATCCACAAAATCTCGTCTTGCGATATTCAAATTACTTGCGCACAATGGAAATGACGTATAATTTGCAAAGTGCACGAGATTGGTGAAATGCTTACAACTTACATAATACATTGTCTCATATTGTGTTTAAACAAGGTCAAGATCAAATCGTCTACATTCTTTTTCGGATTTACCGAATATTGCTAAAATTGCACTAATCAATATATTTTTTCCAAGATGGCGCTGCTGTACTGGCTGCTGTAGGCAGGAGCTCTGTGCTCTTGTATCATCCTTTTGTGTTTCCCTCTTGTTTTCATGTGTTATTATATATTTTTTTGGCTTTTGGTCCGGGACCCTTTGGGACTGTGTGACAAGGGGTGTCACTTTCGTGACCTCTGTGGTGCTTTTTTTGTGGACTTCTGGATCTGCCTCCCGGGAGCCTTTTGGCCATGGAGACCAGCTGCTGGGTCTCTGCCACACCGGAGTCGCTTTGGAGGGACTGGAGGAGATGCGGATGAGGGGACAGGGCTGCAGAGCTGGGACTGAGCGCTGGGACGGAGGGGCTTCGCGGTGTCTTGGCTGTGTGAGCAGGTGTCGGACACCTCAGTCTCCTTGGACGTATCATCGCTCATCCATGCGGACTGGACACTGGCCGGGAGTGGAGTCGGCTGTCCTGGTTGCTTTGTTGGGTCTGCTCCTGTCTCTGGCCATCCTCCCTCCACCCCAGCGGACGATGGCGTGGAACACCGCAGAGGCCACCACAGTGGATATGTTTCTTTTACTTTTTATTCATCGCTGTATGTAGAAATGTCTGGTTGTATCTGCTGCTTTAATGTCTTTAATGTCCTATGTGTTCTTTGATGTTTGATGTTTCCCTCTTACACACATGTAAGAGGGGTGTGTACTATGGCTATGAGTTGTTTTTTTCCCTTGGCCTCAGTCTGCACCCCCTCCCCAGGGCCCAGGCTAAGACCGATTTTTTAAATTTTATTTAATCTTCTATTTTTTTCTCCCCCCCTTGTTTACCTGTATCTCATCTTTTTTTGTAAGGGGCGCTGGAAGCTGGCAGACCCGTCAGCGATCCTGTTCTGTCTCCCTTTAATGTTTGTCTGATCTTGAATGGGATTGTGCTGAAAATTGTAATTTTCCTGAAGGAACTCTCCTGACGGAATAAATAAAGTACTATCTAATCTAATCTAATCTATTTTCTTAAATGAAGCAATTTCTTACCAATCTCACTAGGCTGAATTTTTAAATGTTTAAAATATTGATTTTGTTTTGCCTGACAAATTTGCAACACACCCACCCATTTTCTATAATGCCTGTGCTACCTGTCATGGGTAAGACTGAGCCTATCCCAGCTGCATATGAGCAAGAGGCCCAGTACATCCTCGATTAGTTACTGGTCAATTGCATGGTGGCATATAGAAAAAAAAACAGGATTCACACCTATGGACAATTTAAACTCTGAGTCTTCAATTAGTCTAACGTGCATTTTTGGGAGGTGTTGTACAAAGTTGATGAAAACTCTGGCACACACAGAGAGAACAGAAGATATAGACAGTGTCAAGCTGTCCACTCACTATTATGTACCACAACGTCCCATATTTTATTCAACTCAATGTTAAGATATCACAGGAAGACTTTTACTCAATGCAAAAACAAAGGACAGAGGTAGCACGTCATGTCCTATTTTTCACCTTCTTTAATCTTGTGGTGTTAGATGGGTGTCCGTTCAAACAGTAGTTTAACAGTGTTGTACTTTAAACTTATACAGCATTTATGAAAATTATATTTATCAGTTGCATTATTTGTATGAAACAATAGCTGTTCCTTGTTGAAATGGTAAATGAGAGGTGAATAAATTGCTTGCTACTTTTATCAAGTAACTTCTAAAAACATTACTCAAAATAAGAACTTTGGTATGATTGGATATTCAAAAGCTGTGTTAGCATACTTTGTTTTCTCAACTCACCATGAGAACGTTACCAATGATGAACATTGAATCCTAAACATGATAATTCAGAGGGTAGTGATGTTTTCTGTGTCTATGGAGGACATGTGTTCGATAATGATGTTTTCAGTGTATATGGAGGACAGTTCTATAGAGTGAAGTCATTGTTCAGTCTGAGTATGAACTAGGGAAAATAGAATACCAACCTTAGCAGACATACAGACTTTGCTCATTAAAAGGCACACTGTATACTGTACATGGGAACAACAATTTAGAACATGGAAAAAAACAAAGTTAAAAATGTGTAAATCTAACATTGACATAAAATTAAATACAGTGTAGAATCCCACTGGTTCAGGTTGAAATTGCGTATCATTATTATTATTATTCTACAATGTGAAACTACTACATACTGAATTGAAATCAGAAGCTAACATACACTGTAAAAAGGGCAAATATTTTTAAGTCCTACTTTAAATCAGACTAAGCTTTTCATGTTTTGGGTCAGTTAGAATTAGCAAAACCCATCTATCCATCCATTTTCTACCACTTGTCCCTTTTGAGGTCAGGGGGGTGCTGAAGCCCATCTCAGCTGCATTCGTAAAACCATATTTGATAAATGCTGCAATAATGAGAGAGATAATATTTTTAAGCATTTTCTTTGATTAAATGGAGGTACATGTGTGCATGTAATTTAGGGCCACACCTCAAACACATTGCTTTCTTGTTTGGTGGGAAAATCTAAAAATGATGCCAAGATAACAGGAAGAGAACAGTGGAGCTCCACAAGTCTAGCTTATTCTTAAGTGCACGTTCCAGATACTTGAAGGTGCCACATTCATCTGTTCAATTTACAAATACAAATATGGGAATGTCCAGTCATTGTACTGTTCAGGAATGAGACAGATTATCCATCCATCCATCCATTTCCTACCGCTTGTCCCTTTTGGGGTGGCGGGGGGAGACAGATTATGTGTCCCACAAAAATAAAATATCTTCCCAGAACTATGGATGGGCAATGTGGCCTAAAAACCATATTGCGATATACATTGCAGCGCCCTGCATTAACAATTTATAACAAAATATGTAGTTTGGCACATAAATAGTGATAAAACCATTTTAAAACAGGTTTCAGGCCATAGACTCCTCTCCTCCTTTGGATAATGACATATGTATTGCAACATTTCTGGTTTTCAGACGTGTGCGTTCACAGTGTAGTTGTTTTGTGTAGCTGTTTTATGATTCTTTCTCTTAACTCTTATTATTCTATTAATAATGTCCAGGTCTGAGTTGGTTAATCTTTGCTGTAACACAGGGAAAAATACATGACAAAGTTACAGAATGGCTTAAGGACAGCAAAGGTAATGTTTTAGAATGGTCACCTTAAATCCCTAAACTCAATCCGATATTTGTGGTTTGATTTGAAACCTGATGTCGCAACACCAGTTCTGTCCGTGAGAATGGGGCTGAAGTTCAGCAAACTTTTGTGAGTTGCTTGTGGAAAGATTAACAAAACTCTTGACCCAAGTCATACACTTTAGGCATTGCTACCAAATACTAAGAAAATGTTAACTTTTGACACTCTAAAATATTATATTTTAAATAACTGCAGCTTTAAAGATATAATATGGATAATCCTGACAACCTAAAGCAAAAGTTGAAACTAATTTAATTTCAAAAAGTGAGAAAAAAAAGGTTTCTGTGATTTTTTAAAAACATTTTTTACAGTTTATTTAAAGCTTTAGTCTCAACAGTATAATCTAAACCAATGGTATTTGTAGTCTAACTGAGTGAAATAAAAAAAGTGTGCAGTTTAATTTAGGTTCTTCACATCCAATGCCCATTCAAAATGCACAAGCGAGAGTCAGAATAATAGTTGAAACAAAAATCAAAACTAGAAAAGTCAAATCTGTCCTTGTGCATGTTGCAAGTAATGCATTTGTAGATCAAGTTCCTGTGGGAAAGAGATGCCGCATATCATGCACTGCATGAGTCGGTCGGGTGAAAAGGGCAAATGGGAAACTCCGAGTTTGTGATCGGCCTGTGAGGTTAGCTGAGATAGGGGCAGGGTTTGTGGCATGGGTGGCCTCTCGGTCATGACACCCTGTGGGGTAAAGAAGATATTTGGGTGGGGTGGTCTCTGTAGTGCATTGATGGCGACAGTGTGAAGAGGGTGTGTGCCAGACAAAGCCAGTGCAGAGAGTGGGGTGAGTGGTGGTGAGAAGAAGGGGGTTGGCTGATTGAGGATGATCTGACTGCCAGCGACCAAAGTTTGCTGCTGTAGTTCCTGTGCACTCCCTGGTTTGAGCTGTCCAGTGAGAAGAGAAGGATTATTTTGGAAGCCCCAGACTGCAGTGCCTATCCCCTGGCCAAAGGGATGGAAGGGGATGGGAAGATGCCGTGTGGCATTTTGACTCTGTATATTGGTCCAAGTTGCTGCCATTACTGTTGCCTGCTTCTCAGGTAAGTTTATTTTGCCTGAAATCCCCAGTGGACCTTGAATGTCCCACAAGGGGCCAACTGCCCCTTGAGAAACAGGAGTCAACAGTGGCATGGGGCAGTTTTGGTCTATTTGAGCTGGAGTTGGTACACCTACTATGCATTCAGCTCTCTGTTTGTCCGCCTCAGGATTTATCTGGGACTTCTCAAGCTGGTTAACAGTCAGCGATAGTGCTTGCGTGGAAGTCTCCCGTGTTTGTGTTGGCGCCGGAGCTGTGGACAATTTAAGTGACTGTAGCTCTTGACCAAAAAGAGGAGGTTGGACACTCCACAACACAGCACCATTCATGAAGGAAGATGACCCAGCAGAGCCCACTTGCAAAGAACCAGAGGAAGTAGAAAAAGAAGCTCTGGGCGCAGACAGCTCATCCACTCGTGAGGGGCTGGATCTTTTCTGTGCAGAAGATTCAGAGGGTCTCTCTTGTCGTGGGCTGGCAAACGCTTGCAAGTGCTGTGATGACTGAAAAGGTATCACTTCTTCACCGTCTACCGTCCATTGAACACGTGTCTGGTGTAGGTCAGAAAGCAATCCTTCCTCCCGATTCCTCATCAGCAATTCCTGATCAGAGGACATCATGGAATATTGTGACTTTGGGTCCGCCTCTCTATGCAGATCATCATAAAGGAGCCCCCCTAACCGTCTGGACAAACCACTTGTCAGCCTCCCCCCTCTCCTTCCTCTGCCTCTCACTCTTCCAGCAGTGGTGAAAGAATGACTCTGACTTTGGCGCTTGCGAGAGTGAATCTTCTGGTGCACTAGCAAGCTGCTCAACCAACAAAAGGATTTGTTGCATTCACCACAGTGATGGGGCCGCTCCCCTGTGTGAGTGTTTATGTGATCGCGGAGCAGATACGCCAGGCTAAAGCTTTTTTCACAGAGGTGGCATTTATGGGGCTTCTCGCCATTATGCGAGAGCATGTGGTGCTGCAGTTGCAGGTCACTGCTGTAGCCTTTGCTGCAACCAGTGCAACGAAAGGGTTTTTCCCGATGCAGCTTCTGATGGGTTCTCATGTTCTGCAAGAAGGCAAAATCCTTCCCACAGTCGGGACATTTATGCGGCTTTTTGCCCGAGTGGATAACGAGATGCTGCTGCAAATAGTTGCTGAACCGGAAGCCTTTGAAACACACGTTGCATTGGTATGGCTTATCCTTGGAATGTATGCGCATGTGCAATTCTAACACTGAGCGATGGCGGAATGTTTTTTCACACTCAGGACACTTGTACGGCCTGATAGCTAAGCTTTCATTTTTTAATTTTGCTTGGGCATTTTCACTGATTAGAGGTTTTGAGTCTTTGGAGGAGACAGCAGCCACTTTATCTGAATCTTGTGCTACATACTTGTGGCTTTTCAAAATGTGTAATCGTAAACTTATCTCATCACGATAAGTAGATGGACAGTGTGGACAGGTGTGCCCTTTGTCCCAAACCTTTTTAACCCCTGGAGGCGTCTCTGTGCTTCTCTCCAGTGTCTCATACTCCATCTCATGAATAAGCATGTGGGCTCTCAGGTTGGCCGGGGTGCTGCACGTCTGGGGACAAAGAGGACAGTTAAAAGTTTGTTTTGGTTCTTCACTCTGGTGTGCATTTTCTTTCCTTTGCACCGGTGCGGACACAGGGGTCTGCTTGGTGGGCTGCTTACTAAAGGGAAGTGGGTTGGTTTGGCACAGTCTGTGCAGGCGACAGTGTGCCTTCACATTCTGAGCAAAAGCAAATTTTTTACCACATTCAGGACAGCTGAAGGCCTTCTCACCGGTGTGCAGATACTGATGCTGTTGAAAGAGACCGCTGTACTTGAAAGTCTTACCGCAAATGTTGCACAGGTGAGGGGGTTGCTTGTCAGTGTGCTTGCGACGGTGGTCTTCCATGACAGATTGGTATTTAAAGACCATGCCACACTCGGGGCATTCATAGGGTTTAAAGTTAGGGTGACATCGTTGGTGGACACGCATGATCCTGTATTCTGGGAAGCGTTTACCACACTCTTTACATTTAAAGCCTTCATCCAGCGAGTGGTTCAACATGTGCTTGGTTATTGACACTTTTGATTGGAACTCCTGACGGCACAGTGTACAGCGGAAGGGCTTGTCATCTGATTCGATGCATTTGTGGGACCGCAGCTTTCGCACTGAAGAGAAAATCTTCTCACATTCTGCACACTGAAAACCACTCTCCTCTTCATACTTTGGCTCCTCCCTTTCTTTATGTTCATGTCTGTGTTTCATAAGGCTTCTGCGGTCACTAAATGATAGGCCGCATTCTTTACAAGTGAGAGGCATGAGTTCATCCTTGTGAGCATGATAGTGGCGGTGAAGGTAGAACATTTCACGACGGTTGAAACGCTTTCCACACTCTTTGCACTCCAAACGACACTTTTTTGCCTTTGATGCTAACTCAGTGTGCTGGCCGTTGTCTTCAACCCCATCCAAGTCCACATTTTCCACTTGGTTCTCGGATATTTCCTTTCCTGAGCTTGGCTGATCAACACAAGAATCTTCCTTCTCTTGAATTTCCTCTGCATCAGGACGAGTTTCATTGGACGTTTCTGGCCACACAGTCTGTGCAGTCTCTAAAATAAAAAAAGTGAGCTAATATCATTTAACATGCAAATACAACACCGACCAACACAAAACACAAACATTTACAGTTAAAGTCAAAATTATGAGACCCCTTCTTAAAATCAAATGAAATACCCTTTTTTCAGTGAAACGAGTCATGACTCAAAGTGTTAATGGCTTGTGTGTGTCAACTAGTACAAGGAACAAAAGAACAAAATATATATTTTTATTGATGTGCAAAATTGAAACAGGAAAAAAGTGAAACAAAATGCAATGGCTAAAATTATTAGCCCTCTGATAATTATCAGTCATTAAAATAGCATTGTTCTGATTCAAATCTGAAAACAATTTATTCTGGTTGTTTCTAATTAAGTTGGCGCAAGTCTGCTGAGGGATGTTCGCTTATTCTTTCCTGGCAATGTTCTACAGATGATGAATGCTTGGCCTGGAAGCATGGACCCTACATAACCTTTCAGATTGTGGAGATATGATAGATAGACGGATACATCTTATCTAGTTATCACTCTGCATTAAGATTGACTCCAATGACGAGTCTTATTTTCCAGTAATGGAGATGCTGCCCCACATCATAGAAGTCCACCAATTATAGGCTGGGCTGATAATTGGTATTTTGACGTACATCAGGCTTTTTTTTTTAAACAACTACAACATAAGTGCATCAGGAGACACAATATTATATAGTTTACACATTTGATATGCATCAATCTGCCTTACGACCATGCCACTAGAAGAAATACATTCAGCATCCAACATTGCAGAATGGTTGGAATAGGTAGTAGCCAGGTTTGAAATTCCCCTATGCAAAATTATTGCTATTGTGCATGACAATGGTGCACTTTATAAAAAAAAATATATTTTTGTAACACTTGCCTTGTTTTATTTGGCAAGTCAAAAGGACATGGTGCAATTAAAGCTGTTTTTTAAATAAAGTATTGGAAATGATAGATGTGTAGTTCGTCTCTTTTATCCGATTATTAATCGATTAATCAAAAGTAATAATCGACATATTAATCGATTAGCAAATTAATTGTTAGTTGCAGCTAAAATGTAACGGTACACAAACATTTTGGTTCGATACGTACCTCTGTTTAGAGGTCACGGTTCGGTTCATTTTCGGTACAGTAAGAAAACAACAAAATATACATTTTTTGGTTATTTATTTACCAAATTTGTAAACAATGGCTTGATTCTTTTAACATTGGGAACACTATAGTAATTCTGCCCATGTTAATCCACATTAAACTGCCTTAAATTGTTGCTTAGATGAAATAAAATGACACAACTTTTCTTCTATATATAAAAAGTGTAACATTAAACAGTTTCAAGTCAACTCATCATGCTTAATTTATTACAGCATTGGGGAAGCCTGTAGTTGATTTTTTATTATGTAAATGTTATATTTGTATCAACATGTGATAGCAGGGACCCTGCCATTCAGGACACAACGGACGTGACGAGGTTGGTACTAGGTGGGGATGGAACCTGGGACCCTTGGGTTGCGCACGGCCACTCTTCCACTGCGCCATGCCATCCCTGATGCGCTTACATTATTATATACACTATCAGAGACAGAAACACTTCATTTAACATAATGTCCTTTTTTGCTGCTTCAAAACACCTCAATCAACACTGTCCGTAACACACACACACACACACACACACACACACACACACACACACGCACACGCACACGCACACGCACACGCGCACTCACCGCAAAATTAGCTAACGTTACACTAAAAGCTAACTAGCCTTCACCTAAAGCCAGGACTGCGAGTGAGCTGAGCTGTAGTTTGTTTCTAGGTCAACGGGCTCATAGTGATGTTTAGAAAGTAGTTGACTTGGAAGTGTTTAGTATAATTTGGGGAGAGTCCGTTGTTCCCCCGCTAAACACCAATCTGCTCGACGCTGAAGCCCTGACTAGATGCGCTCTGAATACGCACTGCTGTTTGGTTTGTTATCGCTACTGTTGTAACCAATCAGATGGTTGTGTGGGAGGGACAATGCAGGGTGCTGTGTAGGAGACAGAGGCAGAACGAAGCTGAGCAGCTTGTTAAGACTTTAGCATTGGCGGCTACTTCATATGTTCGTGTGGAACTCGTTCGGTACTCCTCCGCACTGTTACACCCCTAATACATATATATATATATATATACACACACACACACACACATTTATATATACACACACACATAAATTTATATATATATATATCTATCTTGATTGGATTATCCAGAGAATAGTGCTCGATACCGTGGTAGAGCGCAATATGTAGGTGTGGGAAAAATCACAAGACTACTTCATCTCTACAGAACTGTTTCATGAGGGGTTACCCCAATCGTCAGGAGATTTTAATGGAAGCATTCACATGGCTCATGTGTTACCAATCACCACAACCTACGCCTGCCTGTACCCACCCACTCTGTGCCCTATATAAACCATTGTATGTGAATGCTTCCAATAAAATCCCCTGATGATTGAGGGAACCCCTCATGAAACAGTTCTGTAGAGATGAAGTAGTCTTGTGATTTTCCCCACACCTACCTACATACACATACATAAACATAAACATACATACATACATATACATATATATATATATTAGGGGTGTAACGTTACACAAAAATTTTGGTTCGGTACGTACCGCGGTTTAGAGGTCACGGTTCGGTTAACTTTCGGTACAGTAAGAAAACAACAAAATATACATTTCTTGGTTATTTATTTACCAAATTTGTAAACAATGGCATATCATAAATATACACACAGGGTCCATTGCCAGGGTTAATGTGGTTATCATATATAAATTAAAAACTAAATAAGATATGGCTCAAAATGGTCTCTTAACAAAACCTTTCTACGTATAAAGTGCTTTTTTTGATTGATTGATTGAGACTTGTATTAGTAGATTGCACAGTACAGTACATAGTCCGTACAATTGACCACTAAATGGTAACAGCCCAATAAGATTTTCAACTTGTTTAAGTCGAGGTCCACGTTTTTCAACATTAAACTGCCTCAAGTTGTAGCTCAGATTAAAGAAAAATGACAAAACTTTTCTTCTACATATAAAAAGTGCAACATTAAACAATTTCAAGTCAACACAGCCTCAGATTAACTCCCCCCCCCAGCCTGGCTAACCCGGCCGCAAGAGGATATATGGGCTCATTGTTCTTCCACAATAGAAGTGGGTCAAGATCTAGTTTTTAATGCAATATGGACTTAAATCTGCTGCTATAAAAACATTTGTTATTGCTTTAGCCCTGCCTGACTCGCCGAGGAGAGGCTGCTTAAATGCGGTGGTGACGCTTCAAATCATACCCCAAAAGGGAATAAGCGGTAGAAAATGGATGGATGGATATATATATATATATATATATATATATACATATTAGGGGTGTAACGGTACGTGTATTTGTATTGAACCCTTTCGGTACTTGGGTTTCGGTTCGGTTCGGTTCGGAGGTGTACCGAACGACACGGACATATTAAGTAGTGCACCGCACGTTGTTTAAACAATGCACACCGAGGCACCATGAATTGATTTACGTGGACCCCCACTTAAACAAGTAGAAACACTTATTCGGGTGTTACCATTTACTGGTCAATTGTACGGAATATGTACTGTGCTGTGCAATCTACTAATAAAAGTTTCAAACAATCAAAAAAACAACAACACACGGCATGCTAGCAACGACTGGGCTATGATAGGCTGACTATACCTCCTCTTTTCACCGGATATGTCCTGTTTTGCGGAGCTGTCCAGGTTGAGTTTCTTAATTGCCTCGAATGTCCGGCATTTTAAGTTAGGATTGCGTGTATTTTCAATGTACGTTCAGGGTTAAGAAGGGGTTAAAAAAAAAAAAAGTGGAGCACGCAGCAATATTCGTGAGGGAGGGGCAGAGACAGAAAGAGCGAGAGAGTTATGATAAACGCGCATGCATCGCCAGGCTCTGCTTTTTACCCATAGATCTATCAGATTTTTTTTTTTTTTTTACCAAAAACTTCTATTTTGGTTTCATCTGACCACATAAAATTCTCCCAATCCTCTGCTGTATTTTGGTATAAACTCAACTCGTCGTGTTTGGAAGAAGAAGAATACTGAGTTGCATCCCAAGAACACCACACCTACTGTGAAGCATGGAGGGTGGAAACATCATGCTTTGGGGCTGTTTTTCTGCTAAGGGGACAGGACGATTGATCCGTGTTAAGGAAAGAATGCATAAGGCCATGTATTGTGAGATTTTGAGCCAAAACCTCCTTCCATCAGTGAGAGCTTTGAATGGTTGACCAAATACTTATTTTCCACCATAATTTACAAATAAATTCTTTAAAATGCTTACAATGTGAATTCCTGTATTTTTTT